>NW_024081239.1:0-14169 GCF_003009895.1 Hyaena hyaena | reverse complement strand
CATGAATGAAAATGGACTTATTACAACCAACCCCTCAGAAATACAAGCAATTATCATGGAATACTATGAAAAATTATATGCTAACAAACTGGACAACTTAAAAGAAATAGACGAATTCTTAAACACACACTCACTACCAAAATTCACATGGGAAGAGATAGAAAATCTTAACAGACCCATAACTAGTGAAGAAATCGAATCAGTGATCAAAAATCTCCCAACAAATAAGAGCCCTGGACCTGATGGCCTCCCTGGGGAATTCTACCAGACATTTAAAACAGAATTAATCCCCATTCTTCTCAAGCTATTCCAAAAAATAGAAATCGAAGGAAAACTTCCAGACTCATTTTATGAAGCCAGCATCACTCTGATTCCCAAGACAAACAGAGATCCAGCCAAAAAAGAGAACTATAGGCCAATATCCTTGATGAATACGGATGCAAAAATCCTCAACAAGATCCTTGCAAATCGAATCCAACAGCACATAAAAAGAATTATCCAGGGGCGCCCGGGTGGCTTAGTCGGTTAAGCGTCCGACTTTCGCTCAGGTCATGATCTCGCGGTTCGTGGGTTCGAGCCCCGCGTCGGGCTCTGTGCTGACTGCCAGCTCAGAGCCTGGAGCCTGTTTCAGAATCTGTCACTCCCTCTCTCTCTGACCCTCCCCTGCTCATGCTGTCTCTCTCTCTCCTAGAAATAAATAAATAATACATTAAAAAAAAAAAAAGAATTATCCACCAAGATCAAGTGGGATTCAATCCTGGTTTACAGGGCTGGTTCAATATTCACAAATCAAACAATATGATACATCACATCAACAAAAGAAAAGATAAAAGCCATATGATCCTGACGACAGATGCAGAAAAAGTATTTGACAAAATATAGCATCCCTTCTTAATAAAGACCCTCGAGAAAGTCGGGATAGAAGGAACCTACTTAAACATCATCAAAGCCATCTATGAGAAGCCCTCAGCTAACATCATCCTCAACGGGGAAAAACTGAGAGCTTTCCCCCTGAGATCAGGAACACGACAGGGATGTCCACTCTCACCACTGTTATTGAACATAGTGCTGGAAGTCCTAGCATCAGCCATCAGACAACAAAAGGAAATAAAAGGCATCAGAATTGGCCAAGAAGAAGTCAAACTTTCACTTTTCGCAGATGACACGAACTGTACATAGAAAACCCGGCAGACTCCACCAGACGCCTACTAGAACTGATCCAAGTATTCAGCAACGTTGCAGGGTACAAAATCAAAGTACAGAAACCGGTTGCATTTTTATACACCAACAATGAAGCAATAGAAAGAGACATCAAGAAACTGATCCCATTCACAATTGCACAAAAAAACATAAAGTACCTAGGAATAAACCTATCCAAGGATATAAGAGATCTGTATGATGAAAACTATAGAAAACTTACGAAGGAAATTGAAGAAGACACAAAGAAATGGAAAAACATTCCATGCTCATGGATTAGAAGAATAAATATAGTTAAAATGTCATTACTACCCAAAGCAATCTACACTTTCAATGGAATCCCAATCAAAATGGCACCAGCATACTTCTCAAAACTAGAACAAACTATCCTCAAATTTGTATGGAGCCACAAAAGACCCTGAATAGCCAAAGTAATATTGAAGAAGAAAACCAAAATGGGAGGCATCACCATCCCAGACTTTAGCCTCTACTACAAAGCTGTCATCATGAAAACAGTATGGTATTGGCACAAAAACAGACACATAGACCAATGGAATAGAACTGAGAACTCAGAATTGGGCCCAAAAGTATACAGCCAACTAATCTTTGACAAAGCAGGAAAGATTATCCAATGGAAAAAAGACAGCCTCTTTAACAGATGGTGTTGGGAGAACTGCACAGCAACATGCAGAAGAATGAAACTAGATCACTTTCTCACACCATACACAAAAGTAAACTCAAAACGGATAAAGGACCTAAATGTGAGACAGGAAACCATCAAAACCCTAGAGGAGAAAGCAGGAAACTCTTTGACCTCCACCGCAGCAACTTCTTACTGGACACATCCCCAAAAGCAAAAGAATCAAGAGCAAAAATAAACTATTGGGACCTCATCAAGATTAAAAGCTTCTGCATGGCAAAGGAAACAATACATAAAACTAATAGGCAACTGACAGAATGGGAAAAGATAGTTGCAAATGACATATCAGATAAAGGGTTAATATCCAGAATCTATAAGGAACTCACCAAACTTCACACCCGAAAAACAAACAACCCAGTGAAGAAATGGGCAGAAGATATGAACAGACACTTCTCCAAAGAGGACATCCAGATGGCCAACAGACACAGGAAACGATGCTCAGCATCCCTCCTCATCAGGGAAATACAAATCAAAACCACACTGAGATACCACCTCACGCCAGTCAGAGTGGCTAAAATGAGCCAATCAGAGAACTCTAGATGCTGGCGAGGATGTGGAGAAACGAGCACCCTCCTACACTGCTGGTGGGAATGTAAACTGGTACAGCCCCTCTGGAAAACGGTGTGGAGGTTCCTCAAAAAATTAACAATAGAACTCCCCTATGATCCAGCAATAGCAGTGCTAGGAATTTACCCAAGGAATACAGGAATGCTGATGCATAGGGGCACATGGACCTTAATGTTCATAGCAGCACTCTCAACAATAGCCAAAACATGGAAAGAGCCTAAGTGTCCATCAACGGACAAATGGATCAAGAAGATGTGGTTTATCTATACGATGGAATACTGCATGGCAATGAGAAAGAATGCAGTCTGGCCATGTGTAACAACATGGATGGACCTTGAAGGTGTTATGCTGAGCGATATAAGTCAGGCAGAGAAGGACAAATAACATATGTTTGCACGTATAGGAGGATTCGGAGGAACTTAACAGAGGACCATGGGGGAGAAGAAGGGAGGAAATAGTGGGCGAGAGGGAGAGAGGCAAACCATGAGAGATTCTTGAATGCTGAGAACAAACTGAGGACTGATGGGTGTGTGTGTGGGGTGGGGGGGGGGGAGATGGGCATGGAGGAGGGCACTTGTGGGGATGAACACTGGGTGTTATATGGAAGCCAACTTGACAATAAACTATTTGTAAGAAAAAAAAAAAGAAGAGGAAAAGGCCATAATTAGAAGGAAAAAAAAGAAATTATATTGGCAACTCAGAAGTATCTCTTTAAACCCTGAGTTGGTTCCCTGGAGCCTCCCGAGATAAGGAGCTGTAATTTAATTTGCCATTGCATAACCCAGTCACCGAAAGCACGAAGGAGCTCACGTTTTCATTCCCTTCTTAGTAGACATTTAATTATATGATAATTACTTATAGCTTGCTGCTCAGCTTCTACTTTTATGTAGAAGTTACACTTCACTCAAAAGTGCAAGATGAGCATTTAAGATACTTCACTAAATAGATTTAAAGAATTTTCTGACATTTTTTCCCAGGCCACAAATTAAAAAGGCAATATACCTTAAAAGGAAACTTTCATTTAGATACCAGGAAAGTTGAGCTCTTAACAAATAGAATACCTCGAAGGAAGAAAAAATTCCAAGCAAAAAAAAATTGTATATTAGGTTTTGAATAAGCTCAGTGGCTTCAGTGAAGCCAAAGCCTCATCTCTCAGAATAAGTAAACCACTTTATCAACTGTACTTTACTACTGGTAGATTAATTGAGTTTACCGACAAGGCTGAGGAAAAGAAATTACCAATGAGGGTGAGTAAAAGAAAATGATGGCAATGATAAAATAATACAATTTGATGACTACTTTTGGAAATGAGTGTCAAATGTATCTTACTATTTTTCTGGCATTGTTTTCACCTCACTTTATAATTATGGTCAAATGATTGGAGAAATCATTATTATTTCCATTGCTACATTATGTATTTAAATAGAAAACTTAGTCTGAGGAATGAACGCCACAGATAACTCAAAGAAATCATGAACCATTCTCCTTAAACCTTGAACTTTGCATTTAGAGACTTTGTCATTGTTTATTGTCAGCTCAGAATTTAAGATTCAGGGTTACTCGCCATTATATTTGTCTCTGTCTTCTCATCCAGGGTCTTGACAGAAAAGTTCAAAGGAACTGGAAGATGAACAGTAACCAGAAAAGCAGACAGGCAACTTAACTTTTCAAATAGAAAATAAATACATAGATATTTAAGTAAGTCATTTGCCATTGTTAGATCAAGAAATCACTAAGAATTCAAGATCAGCTACCACTGGTAACAGTAAAAGACCTTATACTTGTAGGGAATATTTTAACTTCAAAGCATTTTCACATGAAATACAAACATGTTAGAGTTGGAGGGAACCGTAAAAGTCATCCAATATAATCTCCCCTTTTCTTTAATATATTTATTCTTGTTTAATTTAATTTATACGCTTTTAATTAAAGTATAACATATATATAATAAGGATAAATCTTACTTGTACAAATTAATTTTTATGAAGTGAGCATACCTATATTACCACCACCTATGTCAGGGCTGAGAACTATACCAGCATCCTAAAAGCCTCTCTCATGCCCCTCCTGGTCTACCACTATTCTGATTTCTGTCACCATAGATTAATTTTGCTTGTGTTTGAACTTGATATAAATAGGTTCCCTTTTGCATCTGACTTCTTTCTTAGCCTTATCTCTGTGAGATTCATCCAGTTATTTGATATAATATAGTTTGCTCTTTTTAATTGCTGTGTGACATTCTATTACTCAAATACACCACAATTTAATTATCTATTCCAATGCTGATGAACATTTGGATTGCTTTCCATTTGGTGCTATTACAAATAATGCTGCTAAAAACATTTTGTATATATCTTTTGGTGCACACATATATGCATTTCTGTTGGTTGTATATATACAGGAAGAGATTTATTCGGTCATTGTGTATATCTATATTCAAATTGAGTAGATACTGTCAGTTTTCCAAAGTGGTTGTATCAGTTTACATTCCAATCAACAGTAAATGAGAGTTCCAGGAGCTCCCCATCCTTGACAATACTTGGTGGTATTAGTCTTTTAATGTTAGCTATCCTGAAAGGTGTAGAGTAGTATCTCATTGTGATCTTAATTTGCATTTCCCTGATGACTAATGATGCTTGTTAATCATTTTAATATCCTGTTTTGTGAAACAGGATAATATCCTTTTTTCCATAAAGTCCAAAAGAGAGGGCTCAAATTAGCAATACAAGGATAAAAAAAGAGATATCACTACATATATATGTTTAAAAAGATAATAAAAGGATAACATAAACAACTCCATGCCAACTTTTCTGGCACAATAAGTCAATGAATTGTCTATTTTCATCCTATAATCTATTACCACTGTATGAGTCTATAAAAAGAAAGATTAGAAAATGACCACTGGATTGTTACTTCACAACTGTGGAAAGATTTCACTTCATTTATTCACTTACTCCACTTTCTTTTACATATTCTAAACTTCTGATATTATGAAGCAATGGGGATATAACAATTAACAAAAGAGCGTAGTCCCTATTCTTATGGAGTTTACAAACTTTTAGGGGAAGGAATATTAACAATCACCTTAATAACTCATTAACATTATGGCATGTGTTACTTAGAAAAGCTACAGGGTGCTATGCATGTGTAGTATGGGAGTCTAGTTAGAGCATGGGGCCATGGAAAACTTAACTGAAAGAGTGACAAATAAACTGAGATTTGAAGGATGGTTAGGAGTTTGCTATGTGAAAGGGGTTGGAGGAGCAGGGAGGATTATGAGAAAGGGAAAATTCATAAAGAATGAGAACCCTCTCCCACCCCACCCCTGATGTGCAAGCACAGAAGCATGCACACGGATGCACATGCACACAGCCTACCCGGGGCAATATGAGTCTTGTGACTTGGAAACCTGGAGATTCAACAGCTTCAGGTCAAAGTTAAGAGAATGCTGTGTACTAAATCCAAGGCAAAAGGAATCAAAGAGCTAAACTGATGTCCTAAAATGGAAGTCGCTCTGAGGTTGGTACCTCAGATAAAGAGGTACTGAGAGTTTCAATACAGTGTCCTTAAAACTGGCAGGGCTACTGAAGTTTTATAGATTCTACAAGTAGAGGGTATAGGCACTCTGTGCCCTGCCAGTGCCCAGCAGGTGACAAGACCTCAGAGGAAAATGGCAGTGTGGTATACAAAGAAGGCTAGACTCCTGGCCACTCTGGGGATACCAACCTGGATAAAAACTCCTGTTCCTCAGCTTGGTTCAGAGTCATCACAGCTGTTAGCCTTGAAGAGACCATATAGTATGTAGACTGAAGACTTCCTATGATTTTCAAGATACCTAGCAACGTAACATGATCCTGGAGGCCTCAATAACGACTGAGATTGAATTTTCTACCAAATTTGGGGATGGGATGTGGCATCTTAGCAGACTAAATTATGTTTAGAAAATAAAAGAAATACAGTACTTCATTCACTCCATATTTTGGAGTAAAATGAATGCCCACCACAAGTTTTAATACTGGGAAGATGTTGTGGAGTCTGGAGTCTCAAAGCAATTTGGGCTGAGGTATAGGTGTCTTTTCTGGCTTCCCTTAGTCATGAGTAGGGAAGGAGCAATTAAATGTGTAAGGCCAGTGTGAACAAATGCCTAGTGAATGAAAGAGGAATGGTTCTGACCCTTTCAGGGACCCATTCCAATCTCAAGAAAGTCATTCTTTCTATCTGACCTCTATCTCTCCCACAGGAGAAATACATAGAAATTCAGGTTACCTCACCTTTATCTATTGCTTCCCAGCAGTGAAAGTAGGCCTCCCAAGTGGCCATCAAGGTTATAGGGGTAAAAATGTGCTTTATGCTTAACTGGGAAAGATGCTTCTCCTTGAGCTATGTGTCATTAGTGGATCATAATGTCATTAGGTACAAGAATAAAAATTTTCAGGGGCGCCTGGGTGGCTCAGTTGGTTAGGTGTCCGACTTCGGCTCAGGTCATGATCTCACGGTTGGTGGGTTAGAGCCCCGCATCGGGCTCTGTGCTGACAGCTCAGAGCCTGGAGCCTGCTTCGGATTCTGTGTCTCCCTCTCTCTGACCTCCCCTGCTCACGCTGTCTCTCTCTCTCTCAGAAATAAATAAAAAACATAAAAAAAAAAGAATAGGGGCGCCTGGGTGGCTTAGTCGGTAAGCGTCCGACTTTCACTTAGGTCATGATCTCGCGGTTCGTGGGTTCGAGCCCCGCGTCGGGCTCTGTGCTGACTGCCAGCTCGGAGCCTGGAGCCTGTTTCAGTCTGTGACTCCCTCTCTCTCTGACCCTCCCCTGCTCACGCTGTCTCTCTCTCTCTCTCTCTTATAAATTAAAAAAAAAAAAATTTAAAAAAAAAAGAATAAAAATTTTCATAGAAATCATTGTAGGGAATTGTTTCTTCCCTATGCCATGCCGGTATTGATTTCCCAGCACCATTAGCTGCTTAATGCTACTGCTTTTAAATTGATTACTCCAGAGGAGTCCCTCAATAGCAGGATCCTTCAATTGAGATGCTAGGACATTCATTGAATGTGATTCGACAACCTCAATTGGCTCTGGAGACCTACCTATCTATAGCGTAATCACAGCAGCCCCATATGGTTTAATAAATAATGTGGCCCTTCCAAATGCAATACTCAGGCTACAGCCCAGTTAAAAATATGAACCTGTCCAGTTCTGTTTACCTGCTAAAATCAATGATCAAGTCATACATTTGTAACTACACATAAAGGTGGGTATCGAGGCTTATTTTAAAACCTCTTCAGGGCACCTGGGTGGCTCAGTCAGTTGAGCATCCAACTTTGGCTCAGGTCATGATCTCACGGTTTGTGGGTTCGAGCCCCACGTCAGGCTCTGTGCTGACAGCTAGCTTAGAGCCTGGAGCCTGTTTCAGATTCTGTGTCTCCCTCTCTCTCTGACCCTCCCCTGCTCACACGCTCGCTCTCTCGCTCGCATTCAGAAACAAATTTTTAAAAAACATTAAAAAAAAACCTTCTTCTTGTTTCCATCTCTTTATATATGGGAAAACTCTGAAATGGCTGAATTCACCTTCCTGCCTTAGTAGTTGAGTGACTATAGCGAGAATCTCCTTTGGCTAAGCAGGGTTCAATATCTGGAACATCACTGTCATGACTGAGACTAGAGATGCTAAGAAGTGTTGGAGTGAAAGTATACTGAGGCTAGGACAACTCAGGGAGCACTTCAATACATACTAACTTGCCCAATTTTCTGCAGGAGCTTTGTGCCTTCTAATTCAATTTTCTCCTAAATGCTGGCCCCAAGAGGAAGGCTCTGGTTCATCAAGTCAATCTAGTCAACCAAATACAGAGTATCTTGGTAGGGTTGATATAAATGTCAACTCACAAATTCAGATACTCAAGAATCTTTTTTTATAACATTGTCTATTTTGAGCCCCCATATCTCCAAGTAGTATAAAACAGTCAATTCAAGCCTTCCCCACAATCTTTCAGGTTGTGGCTAAGACAAACAGAAGGTATTCAGTCTCCAGTTGTCTTCTGCTATCCACCCTGGAATCCACTGAGTGGTATATTGTCATGCGTGGCCTCCATTTTCTCTGTGGGGATATTCAAATTCCAGCCAGGTCTCAGTCACAGTTGCACTCATATCACTGCTGTGTCTCCTCAGCCCTGAGTTTAAGTTTTCTCAGGTCTCAGGGCACATTGTGGTTATCTAGGAAACACTTGGCTCCTCCCACACCTTACTAGACTGCAGAGAATCATAAGACCATTCAAGCCCTGTCTCCTGAAATAGAATACATGCAGCCACCTCTACCATTCTGGTGCCAGGCTGAGTTCAGTAGAACTCTTCAAGGCTCATTGTCTTCCTAGGTGGGGATAGGCAAGGTGCAGTCTCTTCCTTAGATTTCTTTCTAAGAAATCCAATCTAAATCATCACTCTCTCCCATTCAAGTTTTATATTATTTATTCAACTTGGGCCTTGGCCCACAGGGACAGGTTATATCCCCTTTCTTAAAGAACTTACCAAAGACTCACTCTTTTGTTCAAACTCCCATTCTTCTCACATTCTGTGGAATTTTCATCTAGTCTGGGGAGAGAAAAACTGGCTCTGTTTGGTCCTATATTCTTTTAGATCCATTGCGTACATCATGAAGCATATGTTCTAAGTTCTTTATGCTCAAAAGTCTTGGTTCCTAAAACTATAAATAGACTTTTAAAACTCAAAGGCTAAGAATTAAATTTTTTTGATTTCTGATCTACTACTATAATAACTTTTCTCTTAGGTGATGTCTTTGTTAAACATGGGAAGGGCTAGATGTAAGGAGATACACACACTCAGGATGATTTATTAAAACAAATCCAAACATGCTACTATATACCTAAGGCCATAGTAGAAACTAGAGGACACAAAAGAAAGATACAGTCTGTGTGCTAAAGAGAATACAGTTTCATTATGGGGACCGTGATTTATATATCTGAGACACGCAAAAAATGCATTGTCACATATAATCCAGGATAGCTTGAATGCTACTCAAAATGCTATAAAGAAGCCAAATAAAAGAGCTATCAATATGAACCATAGGGGTCAGAGACAGTTCCATGGACATGATTGACCTGAAAGGAAGAAGACAGAGAAGAGGAGGTAATAAATGAATTAATTTCATCTCGATAACTTCTCCAGGCAAGTGTCATGCCCCTTATATTAGGCCTTTTATGGTTTTTTCACTGTCCTCCTGTGGTTTTGATGAAAATGTGTATATGTCTTTCAAAAACTAATGTGCCCTACAGCTCAATTTACTCATTATTCGACACAACTATTAAACATCTACAGTATGCTGAGCCCCAAGTTGGGTACCATTAGGGCTATTTGCATAGACGAGAGCAACCTGGATCTCTTTCCAAGAGGGAATCATATAACAGGCAGTATAGTGTAGACCAGTGGTTCTCACATTTGAGCATGCATCAGAGTCACCTGTAGGACTTGTTAGACCACAGATTGCTAGGCCACATTTCCAAAGTTTCTGATTCAGTAAGTCTATGGCAGTGCCTGAGAATTTGCATTTCTAATGAGTTCCCAAGTGATGCTGATGTTGATGGTCTGGCAAAAAAAAACAAAACAAAACAAAACAAAAAACAAGTATAATGATTAAGAACCCACAGGATTTATGTCTGTGGACATAAATTTATCTGTGTTTGAATTATAGCTCTGGCACTTACTAGCTATGGAAACCTGAGTACATTATTTAACTGCTTTGAGCTCAGGGTTGTTTTTCTTTTAATCTGTAACACTTGATACAATAAGATTCATCAAGTATATTTTGAGATCTATAGTATATCTAGGTAAAGGGGAAATAGCAGTGAACAAAGTAGCCATAGACTCTGGGGGTGACAACTGTTAAGCATTATAATTGCTGTTGTGATTAGTACTATAATGAAGAAGGGCAAGGTGTTATAGAAAACAGGGAAACTTAAGTCAGGCTGAATGATCAGGGAAGACATTACTGAAGCAGGATCATACCTAAACTGTAAGTAAGAGGGCCTTGTTAATTAGCAGGGTCAGTAGGGTAGATCTGCTACTATTTGGAGCTGCTGGATGGGCAAGGGATAATATAGTTGATAGTGGTATGTGGGGCTACTGAGTATAGCTAATAGGGAATGGTAGGAAGAATAGCATTGGTTATAGAAGAGGTGGATGAGGCTGGCAGTAATAGGTGGGGATAGAGGGTAGGGCTAATGAAGAAGGGTGTGGTGGTGGAATGACAGTGGGGAATTGGGGTGGATGATGAGATTATTGAGGAGGTAAAGCCTACTGGACGTGGTACATAGGAACTGGTGAACTTGATCCTTCTGGTAGGCAAGGTTAGTGAATGTGACTTGTGATTGTGGCGAGTGGAAACATTATAAAGAATAAGGAGGGGCACCTGGGTGGCTCAGTCAGTTGAGCATCCATTATTGATTTTCACTCAGGTCATGATCCCAGGGTTGTGGGATTGAGCTCTGCATTGGGCTTCACACTCAGCATGGAGCCTGCTTAAGACTCTCTATCTCTCCTTCTGCCCTTCTCCCCCACTCATGCTCTGTTGCTCTCGCTCTCGCTCTCGCTCTCACTCTCTCTCTCAAAAAAAATATTAAGGAAGCATTACTTTAGACACATGAATCAGAGAAGGCCTTTTTGATTTAGTGACATTTAAGTTGAGACTGGAAGGATAAAAAGAGAGGTAATGTATAATCGAAGCAGAAGGAACTGCATGTGCACCAGCTCTGAGACAGTAGGGAGCTAAAGATCCTATAGAAACCCAGTGCAGCTAGAGTACCAAGAGTGAAAAGGAAAAAGGTGGAAGATGAGGTTGAAGTGGGGGGCAGGAGCCAAACCATGCAGAACCTTGTAGAGATCAGTGGAGTCAAGTCTTTATCCTAAGAGCAATTAGAAGCAATAAGATCTTAACATATTCAAAAGTTCTCTCTGTCTACATTGTGGATAACAGGTTAGAGGGGGCCACCAGTTAGGAGTTTGGAGAAGACTGAAATAACACAGCAATTCAGTACCAAGTCACATTTTTCCACTGACAGAATACAATTACCTCCATGATCAGAGCGCTTCTATGTCTTTCCTCCCCTGTGATTCCTTGCCTGGTATTCCAGTAGTTAGACTAAATTTTCTACAGAAAAATCTATTTCCCAGTCTGAATCTAGATCTGAATCCCTCATAATCATACAATACTATATCATACAACAATCCCTTGATAATTGACCACCAGCTAATCTGGACTCGGCCAATTGTCAAATGCTTGGATGATCATTGTCAGCTGCCTCACTTCTGCTTGGCCAATAGCCTGGTTCTTAGTTTAGTTTGTCATTATCGATATTTACCTGATTTTAGCTCTCTGTACTCTGGTTTGATTCAGAACCTACCCTGATCAAGTACATCATATACTCAAGCCTATGATAACCAAATCATTAAACTACATCCTTGCTCCATCCTGGGCCTCCCCTGACCCACTAAGCTGTCCTGAATTCCCAAGTCTTTTCTCTTCCAATCTGGCCTATTCTGCCACCAACAAGCCCTGGTTCTACCAGTAGGTATTACTGAAGTGCTAGAACACCATTCAATAATAAGTGTAGCCTGGGATTCAGACCACATCAGGTCCTGCTGTCTGAGAATTGGATGTGGGCTCTTTGATATTCTCGGGCTATTGTGAGTATACATCTTAGGCCTGGTAAAACAGTCAGAAGTACTCCTTTATAACACCTGAGCCCCGTTGTCCACTTCCTGGGAAGTCAGCACTCACATTTGAATGGATTTATCTGAGGCCTCCTGATAGTTTAATAAGTGAATCTGTTATATATCCTAGACTACAGGCATCATTTTAGTGACATCATTATATTCACTCTGAGGCAGTAGACTGGAAAACAAGAAGTCTCTATTTCTTGGGTTGCTGAAAGACCTTAGTACCTATGTAGATCAGATAGTCTCTCTGATTGTTAGGTTAAGGCCCAACTGATCAGGTCAATTATCCTCCTATTGAAGTCATTAATTACAAATGAAGATGGTGGGTGTAGACAAGGGAGTGGTGAAGCTACTAATGGGTTCAAAGTTCATCAGTTTTCTGGACCTTTGTTAGAGTTCTCTGGGAGTGAGAACAGAGGTAGGGAAGGTAGGTGACCAAGTGTAATGATTACAGATGGCAGGTTTTTGGATACAAGATCCTTCATATGTAAATCTTCTATTTCTTATTGTAAAGATCAGAATACTTGGGGAGGAGAGGTGAAGTGGAAAAGAGAATTCTCTCTTGGAAAGAGTCATTTCACAAGTAATCTGTAAGATCTCCTGATCAAAACCAGCCAGGGGCTTGCAGCAAGAATTTATAGGTTAGGGCAAAGAATTCCTAAGAGCAGGAAACTCAAATCTCTGGGAATAAAAAGAAAAGTGTCTGGCAGGCCTAGTCTAAAGAGCTGAACTTAGAGGACACAGGAAAAGGCAGTAGAGGTGGCAGGATGTCAGAATATCAGAAAGAGACCGAAACCAACAGGGGTAAACCAAAGAACTGTCAGTCCCAAAGTCAGACATTTTGTAGAGTTATATAGGCAAACACAAGAAGTTTTTTCTTTCCTTGAGCTCACCAGGAGCTCTATGGAATAGGCTTGCAACTAACTAGATTAGTCACAAAAATGATACTCACCATCCAAGGTGAATTTTTCACTAGTTGGTCCCAGTACAAAGTGTACTAAATGAAATTTAGTTTCAGGTGCTTTCTCTTCCCTTTTTGGCAGCCTCTTATCCCAAGCATCACTTGCCACACCCAGCCACACAGATCCTGCCCATCAAGTCTATCCTCTCACAGTGTCTCAAGGCCCAGAAATCCCTGCAATCTGGGTCCCCTTCCATGCTCTCTGCCAGCCAGGAAGATCAAGACATAGCAGACTGAATGTTGCCGAACACATTTTTCCTTT
The DNA here is from genome assembly GCF_003009895.1 of Hyaena hyaena. Lineage (NCBI taxonomy): Eukaryota > Metazoa > Chordata > Mammalia > Carnivora > Hyaenidae > Hyaena > Hyaena hyaena. The sequence continues at coordinate 760 of NW_024081239.1, read as the reverse complement.
GCATTTCAGTAGAAGCCTTTAACAACTGTGTCTTTCAGTGATATCGCCCAAAGCAATAATTCTTTTTTTTTTTTTTTAATATTTTTTTTAATGTTTTATTTATTTCTAGGAGAGAGAGAGACAGCGTGAGCAGGGGAGGGTCAGAGAGAGAGAGGGAGTGACAGACTGAAACAGGCTCCAGGCTCTGAGCTGGCAGTTAGCACAGAGCCCAACGCGGGGCTCGAACCCACGAACCGCGAGATCATGACCTAAGCGAAAGTCGGACGCTTAGCCGACTAAGCCACCCAGGCGCCCCCCAAAGCAATAATTCTAATATTGGAAACTTCTGACTTTCCAGCATATCTTGGAGAATTTGGAGGGCTGGTTTGAGACAACACACATTTATTCTCTTGTGGTTCTGGAGTTCAGAAGTCTAAAATAGGTTTCAGTGTCCTAAAGTCACAGTGTAGACAGGCCTGGTTTCTACTGGAGGCCCTGAAGGGAAAGTCCATTTATTTGCCTTGGTTAGCTTCTAGTAGCTGCCTGTATTCCTTGGCTTTGGGCTGATTCTTCCATCTTTTTTTTTTTTTTTTTTTTTTACAAATAGTTTATTGTCAAATTAGTTTCTACATAACACTCAGTGCTCATTCCCAAAGTGCCCTCCTTCATGCCCATTCCCCCCTCCCCCCCACATCCATCAGTCCTCAGTTTTTGTCAGCATTCAAGAGTCTCTCATGGTTTGCCTCTCTACCTTTCCCCCACCATTTCCGCCCTTCTTCTC